>NC_140438.1:7519815-7529980 GCF_965140295.1 Lepidochelys olivacea | reverse complement strand
TAACCCTAACCCTAACCCTAACCCTAACCCTAACCCTAACCCTAACCCTAACCCTAACCCTAACCCTAACCCTAACCCTAACCCTAACCCTAACCCTAACCCTAACCCTAACCCTAACCCTAACCCTAACCCTAACCCTAACCCTAACCCTAACCCTAACCCTAACCCTAACCCTAACCCTAACCCTCAACCCTAACCCTAACCCTAACCCTAACCCTAACCCTAACCCTAACCCTAACCCTAACCCTAACCCTAACCCTAACCCTAACCCTAACCCTAACCCTAACCCTAACCCTAACCCTAACCCTAACCCTAACCCTAACCCTAACCCTAACCCTAACCCTAACCCTAACCCTAACCCTAACCCTAACCCTAACCCTAACCCTAACCCTAACCCTAACCCTAACCCTAACCCTAACCCTAACCCTAACCCTAACCCTAACCCTAACCCTAACCCTAACCCTAACCCTAACCCTAACCCTAACCCTAACCCTAACCCTAACCCTAACCCTAACCCTAACCCTAACCCTAACCCTAACCCTAACCCTAACCCTAACCCTAACCCTAACCCTAACCCTAACCCTAACCCTAACCCTAACCCTAACCCTAACCCTAACCCTAACCCTAACCCTAACCCTAACCCTAACCCTAACCCTAACCCTAACCCTAACCCTAACCCTAACCCTAACCCTAACCCTAACCCTAACCCTAACCCTAACCCTAACCCTAACCCTAACCCTAACCCTAACCCTAACCCTAACCCTAACCCTAACCCTAACCCTAACCCTAACCCTAACCCTAACCCTAACCCTAACCCTAACCCTAACCCTAACCCTAACCCTAACCCTAACCCTAACCCTAACCCTAACCCTAACCCTAACCCTAACCCTAACCCTAACCCTAACCCTAACCCTAACCCTAACCCTAACCCTAACCCTAACCCTAACCCTAACCCTAACCCTAACCCTAACCCTAACCCTAACCCTAACCCTAACCCTAACCCTAACCCTAACCCTAACCCTAACCCTAACCCTAACCCTAACCCTAACCCTAACCCTAACCCTAACCCTAACCCTAACCCTAACCCTAACCCTAACCCTAACCCTAACCCTAACCCTAACCCTAACCCTAACCCTAACCCTAACCCTAACCCTAACCCTAACCCTAACCCTAACCCTAACCCTAACCCTAACCCTAACCCTAACCCTAACCCTAACCCTAACCCTAACCCTAACCCTAACCCTAACCCTAACCCTAACCCTAACCCTAACCCTAACCCTAACCCTAACCCTAACCCTAACCCTAACCCTAACCCTAACCCTAACCCTAACCCTAACCCTAACCCTAACCCTAACCCTAACCCTAACCCTAACCCTAACCCTAACCCTAACCCTAACCCTAACCCTAACCCTAACCCTAACCCTAACCCTAACCCTAACCCTAACCCTAACCCTAACCCTAACCCTAACCCTAACCCTAACCCTAACCCTAACCCTAACCCTAACCCTAACCCTAACCCTAACCCTAACCCTAACCCTAACCCTAACCCTAACCCTAACCCTAACCCTAACCCTAACCCTAACCCTAACCCTAACCCTAACCCTAACCCTAACCCTAACCCTAACCCTAACCCTAACCCTAACCCTAACCCTAACCCTAACCCTAACCCTAACCCTAACCCTAACCCTAACCCTAACCCTAACCCTAACCCTAACCCTAACCCTAACCCTAACCCTAACCCTAACCCTAACCCTAACCCTAACCCTAACCCTAACCCTAACCCTAACCCTAACCCTAACCCTAACCCTAACCCTAACCCTAACCCTAACCCTAACCCTAACCCTAACCCTAACCCTAACCCTAACCCTAACCCTAACCCTAACCCTAACCCTAACCCTAACCCTAACCCTAACCCTAACCCTAACCCTAACCCTAACCCTAACCCTAACCCTAACCCTAACCCTAACCCTAACCCTAACCCTAACCCTAACCCTAACCCTAACCCTAACCCTAACCCTAACCCTAACCCTAACCCTAACCCTAACCCTAACCCTAACCCTAACCCTAACCCTAACCCTAACCCTAACCCTAACCCTAACCCTAACCCTAACCCTAACCCTAACCCTAACCCTAACCCTAACCCTAACCCTAACCCTAACCCTAACCCTAACCCTAACCCTAACCCTAACCCTAACCCTAACCCTAACCCTAACCCTAACCCTAACCCTAACCCTAACCCTAACCCTAACCCTAACCCTAACCCTAACCCTAACCCTAACCCTAACCCTAACCCTAACCCTAACCCTAACCCTAACCCTAACCCTAACCCTAACCCTAACCCTAACCCTAACCCTAACCCTAACCCTAACCCTAACCCTAACCCTAACCCTAACCCTAACCCTAACCCTAACCCTAACCCTAACCCTAACCCTAACCCTAACCCTAACCCTAACCCTAACCCTAACCCTAACCCTAACCCTAACCCTAACCCTAACCCTAACCCTAACCCTAACCCTAACCCTAACCCTAACCCTAACCCTAACCCTAACCCTAACCCTAACCCTAACCCTAACCCTAACCCTAACCCTAACCCTAACCCTAACCCTAACCCTAACCCTAACCCTAACCCTAACCCTAACCCTAACCCTAACCCTAACCCTAACCCTAACCCTAACCCTAACCCTAACCCTAACCCTAACCCTAACCCTAACCCTAACCCTAACCCTAACCCTAACCCTAACCCTAACCCTAACCCTAACCCTAACCCTAACCCTAACCCTAACCCTAACCCTAACCCTAACCCTAACCCTAACCCTAACCCTAACCCTAACCCTAACCCTAACCCTAACCCTAACCCTAACCCTAACCCTAACCCTAACCCTAACCCTAACCCTAACCCTAACCCTAACCCTAACCCTAACCCTAACCCTAACCCTAACCCTAACCCTAACCCTAACCCTAACCCTAACCCTAACCCTAACCCTAACCCTAACCCTAACCCTAACCCTAACCCTAACCCTAACCCTAACCCTAACCCTAACCCTAACCCTAACCCTAACCCTAACCCTAACCCTAACCCTAACCCTAACCCTAACCCTAACCCTAACCCTAACCCTAACCCTAACCCTAACCCTAACCCTAACCCTAACCCTAACCCTAACCCTAACCCTAACCCTAACCCTAACCCTAACCCTAACCCTAACCCTAACCCTAACCCTAACCCTAACCCTAACCCTAACCCTAACCCTAACCCTAACCCTAACCCTAACCCTAACCCTAACCCTAACCCTAACCCTAACCCTAACCCTAACCCTAACCCTAACCCTAACCCTAACCCTAACCCTAACCCTAACCCTAACCCTAACCCTAACCCTAACCCTAACCCTAACCCTAACCCTAACCCTAACCCTAACCCTAACCCTAACCCTAACCCTAACCCTAACCCTAACCCTAACCCTAACCCTAACCCTAACCCTAACCCTAACCCTAACCCTAACCCTAACCCTAACCCTAACCCTAACCCTAACCCTAACCCTAACCCTAACCCTAACCCTAACCCTAACCCTAACCCTAACCCTAACCCTAACCCTAACCCTAACCCTAACCCTAACCCTAACCCTAACCCTAACCCTAACCCTAACCCTAACCCTAACCCTAACCCTAACCCTAACCCTAACCCTAACCCTAACCCTAACCCTAACCCTAACCCTAACCCTAACCCTAACCCTAACCCTAACCCTAACCCTAACCCTAACCCTAACCCTAACCCTAACCCTAACCCTAACCCTAACCCTAACCCTAACCCTAACCCTAACCCTAACCCTAACCCTAACCCTAACCCTAACCCTAACCCTAACCCTAACCCTAACCCTAACCCTAACCCTAACCCTAACCCTAACCCTAACCCTAACCCTAACCCTAACCCTAACCCTAACCCTAACCCTAACCCTAACCCTAACCCTAACCCTAACCCTAACCCTAACCCTAACCCTAACCCTAACCCTAACCCTAACCCTAACCCTAACCCTAACCCTAACCCTAACCCTAACCCTAACCCTAACCCTAACCCTAACCCTAACCCTAACCCTAACCCTAACCCTAACCCTAACCCTAACCCTAACCCTAACCCTAACCCTAACCCTAACCCTAACCCTAACCCTAACCCTAACCCTAACCCTAACCCTAACCCTAACCCTAACCCTAACCCTAACCCTAACCCTAACCCTAACCCTAACCCTAACCCTAACCCTAACCCTAACCCTAACCCTAACCCTAACCCTAACCCTAACCCTAACCCTAACCCTAACCCTAACCCTAACCCTAACCCTAACCCTAACCCTAACCCTAACCCTAACCCTAACCCTAACCCTAACCCTAACCCTAACCCTAACCCTAACCCTAACCCTAACCCTAACCCTAACCCTAACCCTAACCCTAACCCTAACCCTAACCCTAACCCTAACCCTAACCCTAACCCTAACCCTAACCCTAACCCTAACCCTAACCCTAACCCTAACCCTAACCCTAACCCTAACCCTAACCCTAACCCTAACCCTAACCCTAACCCTAACCCTAACCCTAACCCTAACCCTAACCCTAACCCTAACCCTAACCCTAACCCTAACCCTAACCCTAACCCTAACCCTAACCCTAACCCTAACCCTAACCCTAACCCTAACCCTAACCCTAACCCTAACCCTAACCCTAACCCTAACCCTAACCCTAACCCTAACCCTAACCCTAACCCTAACCCTAACCCTAACCCTAACCCTAACCCTAACCCTAACCCTAACCCTAACCCTAACCCTAACCCTAACCCTAACCCTAACCCTAACCCTAACCCTAACCCTAACCCTAACCCTAACCCTAACCCTAACCCTAACCCTAACCCTAACCCTAACCCTAACCCTAACCCTAACCCTAACCCTAACCCTAACCCTAACCCTAACCCTAACCCTAACCCTAACCCTAACCCTAACCCTAACCCTAACCCTAACCCTAACCCTAACCCTAACCCTAACCCTAACCCTAACCCTAACCCTAACCCTAACCCTAACCCTAACCCTAACCCTAACCCTAACCCTAACCCTAACCCTAACCCTAACCCTAACCCTAACCCTAACCCTAACCCTAACCCTAACCCTAACCCTAACCCTAACCCTAACCCTAACCCTAACCCTAACCCTAACCCTAACCCTAACCCTAACCCTAACCCTAACCCTAACCCTAACCCTAACCCTAACCCTAACCCTAACCCTAACCCTAACCCTAACCCTAACCCTAACCCTAACCCTAACCCTAACCCTAACCCTAACCCTAACCCTAACCCTAACCCTAACCCTAACCCTAACCCTAACCCTAACCCTAACCCTAACCCTAACCCTAACCCTAACCCTAACCCTAACCCTAACCCTAACCCTAACCCTAACCCTAACCCTAACCCTAACCCTAACCCTAACCCTAACCCTAACCCTAACCCTAACCCTAACCCTAACCCTAACCCTAACCCTAACCCTAACCCTAACCCTAACCCTAACCCTAACCCTAACCCTAACCCTAACCCTAACCCTAACCCTAACCCTAACCCTAACCCTAACCCTAACCCTAACCCTAACCCTAACCCTAACCCTAACCCTAACCCTAACCCTAACCCTAACCCTAACCCTAACCCTAACCCTAACCCTAACCCTAACCCTAACCCTAACCCTAACCCTAACCCTAACCCTAACCCTAACCCTAACCCTAACCCTAACCCTAACCCTAACCCTAACCCTAACCCTAACCCTAACCCTAACCCTAACCCTAACCCTAACCCTAACCCTAACCCTAACCCTAACCCTAACCCTAACCCTAACCCTAACCCTAACCCTAACCCTAACCCTAACCCTAACCCTAACCCTAACCCTAACCCTAACCCTAACCCTAACCCTAACCCTAACCCTAACCCTAACCCTAACCCTAACCCTAACCCTAACCCTAACCCTAACCCTAACCCTAACCCTAACCCTAACCCTAACCCTAACCCTAACCCTAACCCTAACCCTAACCCTAACCCTAACCCTAACCCTAACCCTAACCCTAACCCTAACCCTAACCCTAACCCTAACCCTAACCCTAACCCTAACCCTAACCCTAACCCTAACCCTAACCCTAACCCTAACCCTAACCCTAACCCTAACCCTAACCCTAACCCTAACCCTAACCCTAACCCTAACCCTAACCCTAACCCTAACCCTAACCCTAACCCTAACCCTAACCCTAACCCTAACCCTAACCCTAACCCTAACCCTAACCCTAACCCTAACCCTAACCCTAACCCTAACCCTAACCCTAACCCTAACCCTAACCCTAACCCTAACCCTAACCCTAACCCTAACCCTAACCCTAACCCTAACCCTAACCCTAACCCTAACCCTAACCCTAACCCTAACCCTAACCCTAACCCTAACCCTAACCCTAACCCTAACCCTAACCCTAACCCTAACCCTAACCCTAACCCTAACCCTAACCCTAACCCTAACCCTAACCCTAACCCTAACCCTAACCCTAACCCTAACCCTAACCCTAACCCTAACCCTAACCCTAACCCTAACCCTAACCCTAACCCTAACCCTAACCCTAACCCTAACCCTAACCCTAACCCTAACCCTAACCCTAACCCTAACCCTAACCCTAACCCTAACCCTAACCCTAACCCTAACCCTAACCCTAACCCTAACCCTAACCCTAACCCTAACCCTAACCCTAACCCTAACCCTAACCCTAACCCTAACCCTAACCCTAACCCTAACCCTAACCCTAACCCTAACCCTAACCCTAACCCTAACCCTAACCCTAACCCTAACCCTAACCCTAACCCTAACCCTAACCCTAACCCTAACCCTAACCCTAACCCTAACCCTAACCCTAACCCTAACCCTAACCCTAACCCTAACCCTAACCCTAACCCTAACCCTAACCCTAACCCTAACCCTAACCCTAACCCTAACCCTAACCCTAACCCTAACCCTAACCCTAACCCTAACCCTAACCCTAACCCTAACCCTAACCCTAACCCTAACCCTAACCCTAACCCTAACCCTAACCCTAACCCTAACCCTAACCCTAACCCTAACCCTAACCCTAACCCTAACCCTAACCCTAACCCTAACCCTAACCCTAACCCTAACCCTAACCCTAACCCTAACCCTAACCCTAACCCTAACCCTAACCCTAACCCTAACCCTAACCCTAACCCTAACCCTAACCCTAACCCTAACCCTAACCCTAACCCTAACCCTAACCCTAACCCTAACCCTAACCCTAACCCTAACCCTAACCCTAACCCTAACCCTAACCCTAACCCTAACCCTAACCCTAACCCTAACCCTAACCCTAACCCTAACCCTAACCCTAACCCTAACCCTAACCCTAACCCTAACCCTAACCCTAACCCTAACCCTAACCCTAACCCTAACCCTAACCCTAACCCTAACCCTAACCCTAACCCTAACCCTAACCCTAACCCTAACCCTAACCCTAACCCTAACCCTAACCCTAACCCTAACCCTAACCCTAACCCTAACCCTAACCCTAACCCTAACCCTAACCCTAACCCTAACCCTAACCCTAACCCTAACCCTAACCCTAACCCTAACCCTAACCCTAACCCTAACCCTAACCCTAACCCTAACCCTAACCCTAACCCTAACCCTAACCCTAACCCTAACCCTAACCCTAACCCTAACCCTAACCCTAACCCTAACCCTAACCCTAACCCTAACCCTAACCCTAACCCTAACCCTAACCCTAACCCTAACCCTAACCCTAACCCTAACCCTAACCCTAACCCTAACCCTAACCCTAACCCTAACCCTAACCCTAACCCTAACCCTAACCCTAACCCTAACCCTAACCCTAACCCTAACCCTAACCCTAACCCTAACCCTAACCCTAACCCTAACCCTAACCCTAACCCTAACCCTAACCCTAACCCTAACCCTAACCCTAACCCTAACCCTAACCCTAACCCTAACCCTAACCCTAACCCTAACCCTAACCCTAACCCTAACCCTAACCCTAACCCTAACCCTAACCCTAACCCTAACCCTAACCCTAACCCTAACCCTAACCCTAACCCTAACCCTAACCCTAACCCTAACCCTAACCCTAACCCTAACCCTAACCCTAACCCTAACCCTAACCCTAACCCTAACCCTAACCCTAACCCTAACCCTAACCCTAACCCTAACCCTAACCCTAACCCTAACCCTAACCCTAACCCTAACCCTAACCCTAACCCTAACCCTAACCCTAACCCTAACCCTAACCCTAACCCTAACCCTAACCCTAACCCTAACCCTAACCCTAACCCTAACCCTAACCCTAACCCTAACCCTAACCCTAACCCTAACCCTAACCCTAACCCTAACCCTAACCCTAACCCTAACCCTAACCCTAACCCTAACCCTAACCCTAACCCTAACCCTAACCCTAACCCTAACCCTAACCCTAACCCTAACCCTAACCCTAACCCTAACCCTAACCCTAACCCTAACCCTAACCCTAACCCTAACCCTAACCCTAACCCTAACCCTAACCCTAACCCTAACCCTAACCCTAACCCTAACCCTAACCCTAACCCTAACCCTAACCCTAACCCTAACCCTAACCCTAACCCTAACCCTAACCCTAACCCTAACCCTAACCCTAACCCTAACCCTAACCCTAACCCTAACCCTAACCCTAACCCTAACCCTAACCCTAACCCTAACCCTAACCCTAACCCTAACCCTAACCCTAACCCTAACCCTAACCCTAACCCTAACCCTAACCCTAACCCTAACCCTAACCCTAACCCTAACCCTAACCCTAACCCTAACCCTAACCCTAACCCTAACCCTAACCCTAACCCTAACCCTAACCCTAACCCTAACCCTAACCCTAACCCTAACCCTAACCCTAACCCTAACCCTAACCCTAACCCTAACCCTAACCCTAACCCTAACCCTAACCCTAACCCTAACCCTAACCCTAACCCTAACCCTAACCCTAACCCTAACCCTAACCCTAACCCTAACCCTAACCCTAACCCTAACCCTAACCCTAACCCTAACCCTAACCCTAACCCTAACCCTAACCCTAACCCTAACCCTAACCCTAACCCTAACCCTAACCCTAACCCTAACCCTAACCCTAACCCTAACCCTAACCCTAACCCTAACCCTAACCCTAACCCTAACCCTAACCCTAACCCTAACCCTAACCCTAACCCTAACCCTAACCCTAACCCTAACCCTAACCCTAACCCTAACCCTAACCCTAACCCTAACCCTAACCCTAACCCTAACCCTAACCCTAACCCTAACCCTAACCCTAACCCTAACCCTAACCCTAACCCTAACCCTAACCCTAACCCTAACCCTAACCCTAACCCTAACCCTAACCCTAACCCTAACCCTAACCCTAACCCTAACCCTAACCCTAACCCTAACCCTAACCCTAACCCTAACCCTAACCCTAACCCTAACCCTAACCCTAACCCTAACCCTAACCCTAACCCTAACCCTAACCCTAACCCTAACCCTAACCCTAACCCTAACCCTAACCCTAACCCTAACCCTAACCCTAACCCTAACCCTAACCCTAACCCTAACCCTAACCCTAACCCTAACCCTAACCCTAACCCTAACCCTAACCCTAACCCTAACCCTAACCCTAACCCTAACCCTAACCCTAACCCTAACCCTAACCCTAACCCTAACCCTAACCCTAACCCTAACCCTAACCCTAACCCTAACCCTAACCCTAACCCTAACCCTAACCCTAACCCTAACCCTAACCCTAACCCTAACCCTAACCCTAACCCTAACCCTAACCCTAACCCTAACCCTAACCCTAACCCTAACCCTAACCCTAACCCTAACCCTAACCCTAACCCTAACCCTAACCCTAACCCTAACCCTAACCCTAACCCTAACCCTAACCCTAACCCTAACCCTAACCCTAACCCTAACCCTAACCCTAACCCTAACCCTAACCCTAACCCTAACCCTAACCCTAACCCTAACCCTAACCCTAACCCTAACCCTAACCCTAACCCTAACCCTAACCCTAACCCTAACCCTAACCCTAACCCTAACCCTAACCCTAACCCTAACCCTAACCCTAACCCTAACCCTAACCC